>NW_025533685.1:50000-62500 GCF_020615455.1 Coregonus clupeaformis | reverse complement strand
CACCAGTGAAGGGAGAGAGAGAGAGAGAGAAAGAGAGAGAGAGAGAGACAGAGAGAGAGAGGAGAGAGTCAGACAGATAGAGAGATAGAGGTGTGGTAGTTCTCACGTCGTAGAGAGTCAGACAGATAGAGAGATAGAGGTGTGGTGGTTCTCACGTCGTAGAGAGTCAGACAGATAGAGAGATAGAGGTGTGGTAGTTCTCACGTCGAGAGAGAGAGAGTCAGACAGATAGAGAGATAGAGGTGTCGGTAGTTTTCACGTCGTAGAGAGTCAGACAGATAGAGAGATAGAGGTGTGGTGGTTCTCACGTCGTAGAGAGTCAGACAGATAGAGAGATAGAGGTGTGGTAGTTCTCACGTCGAGAGAGGAGAGAGTCAGACAGATAGAGAGATAGAGTGTGAGTGGTTCTCCCGTCATAGAGAGTCAGACAGATAGAGAGATAGAGGTGTGGTAGTTTCTCACGCTCGTAGAGAGTCAGACAGATAGAGAGATAGAGGTGTGGTAGTTCTCGCGTCGGAGAGTCAGACAGATAGAGAGATAGAGGTGTGGTAGTTCTCACGCGTCGTAGAGAGGAGAGTCAGACAGATAGAGAGATAGAGGTGTGGTAGTTCTCACGTCGTAGAGAGTCAGACAGATAGAGAGATAGAGGTGTGGTAGTTCTCACGTCGTAGAGAGGAGAGAGTCAGACAGATAGAGAGATAGAGTGTGGTGGTTCTCACGTCGTAGAGAGTCAGACAGATAGAGAGATAGAGGTGTGGTAGTTTTCACGTCGTAGAGAGTCAGACAGATAGAGAGATAGAGGTGTGGTAGTTCTCCACGTCGAGAGAGTCAGACAGATAGAGAGATAGAGGTGTGGTAGTTCTCACGTCGAGAGAGGAGAGTCAGACAGATAGAGAGATAGAGGTGTGGTAGTTCTCACGTGCCGAGAGAGAGTCAGACAGATAGAGAGATAGAGGTGTGTAGTTCTCACGTCGTAGAGAGTCAGACAGATAGAGAGATAGAGGTGTGGTAGTTCTCACGTCGTGAGAGTCAGACAGATAGAGAGATAGAGGTGTGGTGGTTCTCACGTCAGTAGAGAGGAGAGAGAGTCAGACAGATAGAGAATAGAAGTGTGGTGGTTCTCACGTCGTAGAGAGTCAGACAGATAGAGAGATAGAGGTGTAGTAGTTTTCACGTCGTAGAGAGTCAGACAGATAGAGAGATAGAGGTGTGGTGGTTCTCACGTCGGAGAGAGTCAGACAGATAGAGAGATAGAGGTGTGGTGGTTCTCACGTCAGAGAGAGGAGAGTCAGACAGATAGAGAGATAGAGGTGTGGTAGTTTTCACGCTTTGTAGAGAGTCAGACAGATAGAGAGATAGAGGTGTGGTAGTTCTCAATGTCGAGAGAGTCAGACAGATAGAGAGATAGAGGTGTGGTTTCTCACGCGTCGAGAGAGAGGAGAGTCAGACAGATAGAGAGATAGAGGTGTGGTGGTTCTCACGTCGTAGAGAGAGAGAGAGTCAGACAGATAGAGAGATAGAGGTGTGGTAGTTCTCACGTCGTAGAGAGGAGAGTCAGACAGATAGAGAGATAGAGGTGTGGTAGTTCTCACGTCGTAGAGAGGAGAGAGTCAGACAGATAGAGAGATAGAGGTGTGGTAGTTTTCACGTCGTAGAGAGTCAGACAGATAGAGAGATAGAGGTGTGGTAGTTCTCACGTCGTAGAGAGTCAGACAGATAGAGAGATAGAGGTGTGGTAGTTCTCACGTCGTAGAGAGTCAGACAGATAGAGAGATAGAGGTGTGGTGATTCTCACGTCGTAGAGAGGAGAGTCAGACAGGATAGAGAGATAGAGGTGTGGTAGTTCTCCGTCGTAGAGAGTCAGACAGATAGAGAGATAGAGGTGTGGTAGTTCTCCGTCAGAGAGAGGAGAGTCAGACAGATAGAGAGATAGAGGTGTAGTAGTTTCACGTCGAGAGAGTCAGACAGATAGAGAGATAGAGGTGTGGGTGGTTCTCACGTCGTAGAGAGTCAGACAGATAGAGAGATAGAGGTGTGGTAGTTCTCACGGTCGAGAGAGGAGAGAGAGTCAGACAGATAGAGAGATAGAGTGTGGTGGTTCTCACGTCAGAGAGAGTCAGACAGATAGAGAGATAGAGGTGTGTGTAGTTTTCACGTCGTAGAGAGTCAGACAGATAGAGAGATAGAGGTGTGGTAGTTCTCACGTTCGTAGAGAGGAGAGTCAGACAGATAGAGAGATAGAGGTGTGGTAGTTCTCACGTCAGAGAGAGTCAGACAGATAGAGAGATAGAGGTGTGGTAGTTCTCACGTCAGAGAGAGTCAGACAGATAGAGAGATAGAGGTGTGGTAGTTCTCACGTCGTAGAGAGTCAGACAGATAGAGAGATAGAGGTGTGGTGGTTCTCACGTCGTAGAGAGGAGAGAGTCAGACAGATAGAGAGATAGAAGTGTGGTGGTTCTCACGTCGTAGAGAGTCAGACAGATAGAGAGATAGAGGTGTGGTAGTTTTCACGTTGAGAGAGTCAGACAGATAGAGAGATAGAGGTGTGGTGGTTCTCACGTCGAGAGAGTAAGACAGATAGAGAGATAGAGGTGTGGTGGTTCTCACGTCGAGAGAGGGAGAGTCAGACAGATAGAGAGATAGAGGTGTGGTAGTTTTCACGTTGTAGAGAGTCAGACAGATAGAGAGATAGAGTGTGGTAGTTCTCACGTCGTAGAGAGTCAGACAGATAGAGAGATAGAGGTGTGGTGGTTCTCAACGTCAGAGAGAGAGAGTCAGACAGATAGAGAGATAGAGGTGTGGTGGTTCTCCGTCGTGAGAGAGGAGAGAGTCAGACAGATAGAGAGATAGAGGTGTGGTAGTTCTCACGTCGTAGAGAGGAGAGTCAGACAGATAGAGAGATAGAGGTGTGGTAGTTCTCACGTCGTAGAGAGGAGAGAGTCAGACAGATAGAGAGATAGAGGTGTGGTAGTTTTCACGTCGTAGAGAGTCAGACAGATAGAGAGATAGAGGTGTGGTAGTTCTCGTCGTAGAGAGTCAGACAGATAGAGAGATAGAGGTTGGTAGTTCTCACGTCGAGAGAGTCAGACAGATAGAGAGATAGAGGTGTGGTGATTCTCAGTCAGAGAGGAGGAGAGTCAGACAGATAGAGAGATAGAGGTGTGGTAGTTCTCACGTCGAGAGAGTCAGACAGATAGAGAGATAGAGGTGTGGTGGTTCTCACGTCGTAGAGAGTCAGACAGATAGAGAGATAGAGGTGTGGTGGTTCTCACGTCGTAGAGAGTCAGACAGATAGAGAGATAGAGGTGTGGTAGTTTTCACGTCGTAGAGAGGAGAGTCAGACAGATAGAGAGATAGAGGTGTGGTAGTTCTACGTGGTAGAGAGAGAGAGTCAGACAGATAGAGAGTAGAGGTGTGGTGGTTCTCACGCAGTAGAGAGTCAGACAGATAGAGAGATAGAGGTGTGGTAGTTCTCACGTCGTAGAGAGTCAGACAGATAGAGAGATAGAGGTGTGGTGGTTCTCCCGTCGTAGAGAGTCAGACAGATAGAGAGATAGAGGTGTGGTGGTTCTCAAGTCGTAGAGAGTCAGACAGATAGAGAGATAGAGGTGTGGTGGTTCTCACGTCGTAGGCCCCAGCCTTGATCTGCTGGTACAGTCTGTGCTGGTCCTCGTCCCAGAAGGGAGGGTAACCGACCAATAGGATGTACAGGATCACCCCTGGCAGGAAGACACACACACTCATCACCCACAGATCAAAAACAACACAGTCTTGACCCCAAACTGACACCTTTTGGAATTTCACTTCCTGAATTGTAATGGATTTGAGGCAACTTTCAGCAGGGATCAACGATCTGGAACACTCAGATAGAAGTATGCTCCAGGGTAAAGGTCAAAGGTGTCATGACTCTCCTGACAGTGGACCAAAGGACTCAGTTTGGCAAATGGCTGACAACAAACAGACCCTCACCCACAGAAGAGGGGGAGGGGGTCCTGGGCCAGTTTTGAAACCTTAACAGTCTGCCATAAATTAGGAGGAGGGTAATCTCCCTCCTGCTCTGCAGTATTACTCAAATAATGTCCTCGTTCCAGAGAGTTTTTGCCGCCAAAACCTTTTTGTCCAAAGAGTGAACATTGGAACATTATTTCATCATCTGAATGTTAAGAAGAATGATCAGTGGGGACCCTAAAGAATAATCATGTCATCTTGTTGATTATTTTGTGATGTCATTAAGGGATGGTATCAAGAAATAACTGTAACTGGAAAGGGTACACATTCTATTAGTCAAGTTTAAATCTAAACGTTGTATAAAATATATGATTAGGATGAGAGTATTTTGGTGAAGACAGGAATGTGATTTTAGTCTTCTAATGAGATCATTGTTTGCCCGGTCAGTAACCGCGCCCCTAAGTGACAACAGACATCGTGTTGGCGTGATGGAACGCCACCCGAGGATAAAGTCTTGGTAACTAAATGTACCTCAGACCAGAAAACGGGACTGCACATTTAGAATGGTTGGAACGTTGAATCAGAGACCAGAAAAACGAGAGACGGGGGGTCTACACGTCTGAAAATGGCTGGAACGTTGAACCAGAGACCAGAAAGACGAGAGACGGGGGTCTACACGCCTGAAAATGGTTGGAAACGTTGAATCAGAGACCAGAAAGACGAGAGACGGGGTCCACCACTCGAAAATGGCTGGAACGTTGAATCAGAGACCAGAAAGACGAGAGACGGGGGGTCTACACGTCTGAAAATGGTTGGAACATTGAATCAGAGACCAGAAAGACGAGAGACGGTGGGTCTACACGTCTGAAAATGGTTGGAACGTTGAATCAGAGCCCAGAAAGACGAGAGACGGGGGGGGTCTACACGTCTGAAAATGGTTGGAACATTGAATCAGAGACCAGAAAGACGAGAGACGGGGGTCTACACTTCTGAAAATGGTTGGAACATTGAATCAGAGACCAGAAAGACGAGAGATGGTGGTCTACACGTCTGAAAATGGTTGGAACGTTGAATCAGAGACCAGAAAGACGAGAGACGGGGGGTCTACACGTCTGAAAATGGTTGAAACGTTGAATCAGAGACCAGAAATACGAGAACGGTGGGTCTACACGCCGAAAATGGTTGGAACGTTGAATCAGAGACCAGAAAGACGAGAGACGGGGGGTCTACACGCCTGAAAATGGTTGGAACGTTGAATCAGAGACCAGAAAGACTAGAGACGGGGGGTCTACACGTCTGAAAATGGTTGGAACGTTGAATCAGAGACAGAAAGACGAGAGACGGGGGTCAGCACGTCTGAAAATGGTTGGAACATTGAATCAGAGACCAGAAAGACGAGAGACGGGGTCTACACGCCTGAAAAATGGTTGGAACGTTGAATCAGAGAACAGAAAGACGAGAGACGGGGGTCTACACGCCTGAAAATGGTTGGAACGTTGAATCAGAGACCAGAAAGACGTGAGACGGGGGTCTACACGCCTGAAAATGGTTGGAACGTTGAATCAGAGACCAGAAAGACGAGAGATGGTGTACACGTCCTGAAAATGGTTGGAACGTTGAATCAGAGACCAGAAAGACGAGAGCGGGGGTCTACACGTCTGAAAAATGGTTGGAACGTTGAATCAGAGACCAGAAAGACGAGAGACGGGGGTCTACACTTCTGAAAAAATGGTTGGAACGTTGAATCAGAGACCAGAAAAGACGAGAGACGGGGGGTCTACACGTCTGAAAATGGTTGGAACGTTGAATCAGAGACCAGAAAGACGAGAGACGGGGGGTCTACATGTCTGAAAATGGTTGGAACGTTGAATCAGAGACCAGAAAGACGAGAGACGGGGGTCCACGTCTGAAAATGGTTGGAACGTTGAATCAGAGACCAGAAAGACGAGAGACGGGGGGTCTACATGTCTGAAAATGGTTGGAACGTTGAATCAGAGACCAGAAAGACGAGAGACGGGGGTCTACATGTCTGAAAATGGTTGGAACATTGAATCAGAGACCAGAAAGACGAGAGACGGTGGTCTACACGTCTGAAAATGGTTGGAACGTTGAATCAGAGCCCAGAAAGACGAGAGACGGGGGGGGTCTACATGTCTGAAAATGGTTGGAACGTTGAATCAGAGACCAGAAAGACGAGAAACGGGGGCTCTGAAGTATCTGCTTCATTTGAACACTCCACTCCACAGTTGCCAGGACAACTAATAAGAAGGACATTGTGACCTCCGGTGGACAATCAGAGCCTTACACCCATCGACTCCTTCCCCATAGAAGGAGTGATTGGTTTCAACAGAGAGAGACGACGGAGAAGACATTCTACACGTAAATACATCGCGTTTCTTACCCCAAAACGGGCGGTGGTTAGGGTGCTAAGTATTGTGATTACCGTGAGCGTAGGTTCCAAATGTATGTACGATGAGCTTGACTCTCTTTGTCCCTCTCTCCCTCCTTCTATTGACCCCTCCCTTTTTGATAAACCAAACAGTCATGCTGTTGTTAGTCCGCTAGGGACCTTTTCTCATGTATTAAGTATGCATGTATTCTGTGTTATTATTTAGTTAGCTAGTGAATAAATAATTAAACCAATTCGTGTATTACTGACTCATAAGTAAGGTTGGGGTTCTTGCGGATCCAAGGATTATGCGACGTTCAGAATGAGACTGATATGAGGTAATGATTAATAAGTGACTGATATAACATATATATATTTTAGAGTTACATTCAGGAGATGGTATCTCTATAAACAACTTCTTCCGTGGTGCCCCAAATTCCTAATGAGTTAATTGTTACATGATTAATTTAAATCGGGTAACAATTAAACATAGTCAGTTGATTCGATAAATAACAGTCATCACATTCATGAAAGTCACGTCACGACAAAGGTTAGAGGTCAAAGGTCGTTTGTTTACCACAGGCCCACAAGTCCACAGGCTTCCCATATGGGTCTTTTCTCAGGACCTCTGGAGACAGGTAGCCTGGAGTACCAGCAAAACCTGTAGGGAGGAGAGAGAGGGAGGAGGGAGGAGGGAGGGAGGAGGGAGGGAGGGAGGGGGAGGGAGGAGGGAGGAGGGAGGAGGGAGGAGGGGGGGGGGAGGGAGGGAGGGAGGGAGGGAGGGAGGGAGGAGGGAGAGGGGAGGGAGGGAGGAAGGGAGGGAGGGAGGGAGGAGGGAGGGAGGGAGAGGGGGAGGGAGGGAGGAGAGAAGGAGGGAGGGAGGGAGGGGGAGGGGGAGGGAGGGAGGAGGGAGGGAGGAGGAGGGAGGGAGGGAGGGAGGGAGAGAGAGAGAGAGAGAGGGAGGAGGGAGGGAGGGAGGGAGGGAGGGAGGGAGGGAGGGAGGGAGGGAGGGAGGGAGGGAGGGAGGGAGAATAAATGGATGAGTGTATCAATGGTTTGATTGATTGATTTGAGTAACTGTTTCAGCAAATAATTGATTGCTTGAGTGTGTCATTGATGATTAAATCGATCAATCAATACATTTTTACATTTTAGTAATTTAGCAGACACTCTTATCCAGAGCGACCTACAGGATAAATTATGGTTAAGTGCTTTACTCAAGGGCAAATCAACAGATTTCTTCACCTAGTCAGCTCGGGGGATTCGAACCAGCAACCTTTCTGTTAACCGCTAAGCTACCTGCCGCCGTGGCAATTCAAAAGTGGTAAGAGGCTAGGGGTCTATTCTGGAGCAAGGCCTGTATGTCCTCTAATACTCACACTAGTGTGCATACCAGACCCGACCTGTACAGTGCTGGCTTGCATGATTCATTTTCCCATTAGCCTTTCCATCACGTAATCAGGCCAGCCCAGTACAGCTCGGCTTGGTTCGGCTCAGTAGTGTGAAAAACATATTTGTCCTATAAGAGAGAAGCCAGTCCACAGTACTCACCAAACCATGCCTGTTGGTCGCCCTGCACCTCGATGGCGAGCCCAAAGTCAGCTAGCTTAACCGCCGCCCCCTTCAGCTTACTGGCCAATAGGAGGTTCTCAGGCTGGAGGGGGGCGGAGTCAAATGGGTTAGAGGTCAGAAGACGCTCCGGTAACGTTGGCCGTGAGACACAGATGCGAATCAGCTTTAGCCTCACGCAAGATCGTCACTATCTGGCCAAGCTGCAAAGTCAGAACCCCCACCCCCCGTCTATTCCTACAATTGATCTTCTTAAAATCTGATTTTTTAAACCTAACTTAACTACACTGCTTACCTTATACCTACCCCTAACCTAACCACACTGCTAACCTTATACCTACCCCTAACCTTAACCACACTGCTAACCTTATACCTACCCCTAACCTTAACCACACTGCTTAACCTTATACCTACCCCCTAACCTAACCACACTGCTACCTTAACCACACTACTAACCTTATACCTACCCCCTAACCTTAACCACACTACTAACCTTATACCACCCCCTAACCTTAACCACACTGCTAACCTTATACCTACCCCTAACCTTAACCACACACTAACCTTATACCTACCCCTAACCTTAACCACACTGCTAACCTTATACCTACCCCTAACCTTTAAATAAAATATACAGTATATTTTCATACAATTTTCAGATATAGCCAATATAGAGTAGCAGCTTGACCATCTAGTGGGAACCCCAAGTCACCTCAACCATTAGGACTAAACTGAGCTTAGATCAGTGTCTAGGGGCAACTTGATCCTACACACACAGAGAGACAAAGAGACAACGGTTGAACAGGGACACAATAACACAAACGACACACTGTGGCAGAAATACACACAGACACACAGACACACATTCACCTTCAGATGTACAATGTATAACATGGGGTTATGGTAGATGATGATGATGATGGTGATGATGGTGGTGATTATGGTGATGATGGTGAAGGTGATGATGGTGGTGATGATGATGGTGATGAGTTGATGGTGAAGGTGATGATGATGATGGTGGTGATGAGGGTCTGACCAACAAACCTTCAGGTCCTGTAGAACGATACCATTGACATGGCAGTGATGAACACTCTCTACAATCTGCTGTATGCAATGAGAGGGAGAGAAGAGAGAGAGAGAGAGAGAGAGAGAGAGAGAGAGAGAGAGAGAGAGAGAGAGAGAGAGAGAGGAGAGAGAGGGGGAGGGGGGGAGAGAGAGGGGGGGGGAGAGAGAGAGAGAGAGAGAGAGAGAGAGAGAGAGAGAGAGAGAGAGAGAAGAGAGGGAGGAGAGAGGGGGAGAGAGAGAGAGAGAGAGAGAGAGAGAGAGAGAGAGAGAAGAGAGAGAGAGAGGGGAGAGAGGGAGAGAGAGAGAGAGAGAGAGAGAGAGAGAGAGAGAGAGAGAGAGAGAGAGAGAGAGAGAGAGAGAGAGAGGAGAGAGAGAGAGGAGAGAGAGAGAGAGAGAGAGAGAGAGAGAGAGAGAGAGAGGGAAAAGGAGAGAGAGAGAGAGAGAGAGAGAGAGAAGAGAGGAGCGGAGAGAGAGAGAGAGGGAAGAGGGGAGAGAGAGAGAGAGAGAGAGAGAGAGAGAGAGAGAGAGAGAGAGAGAGGAGAGAGAGAGAGAGAGAGAGAGAGAGGAGAGAGAGAGAGAGAGAGGAGAGAAGAGAGAGAGAGAGTAGAGAGAGAGGGAGAGAGAAGAGAGAGGGAGAGAAGAGAGAGAGAGAGAGAGAGAGAGAGAGAGAGAGAGAGAGAGAGAGAGAATAAAACATAGTAAATAGCATAACCTGTGTTTCTGTGTCTGTTTCTATCAGATACAAAGGAATACTCTCTGTTTGATCAGAGTAAAGTAACAGCCCACTACAGATTACAGAGTTAAACAATACTCTCTCTGTTTGATCAGAGTAAAGTAACAGCCCACTACAGATTACAGAGTTAAACAATACTCTCTCTGTTCGATCAGAGTAAAGTAACAGTCCACTACAGATTACAGAGTTAAACAATACTCTCTCTGTTTGATCAGAGTAAAGTAACAGCCCACTACAGATTACAGAGTTAAACAATACTCTCTCTGTTGGATCCTACCTGGCGTCAGCCTCACTGTAGTATTCCCTGGCTACGATGTCCTCAAACAGCTCTCCTCCAGTCACCCTGAAACACACACAGAGACAGACACACACACACACACACACACACACACACACACACACACACACACACACACACAGAGACAGACATATACACACACACAGACACACACACACACACACAGATACAGACATATACACACACACAGACACACAGACACACACACACACACACAGATACAGACACACACACAGAGACAGACATACACACACACACAGACACACACACACACACACACACACACACACACAGATACAGACACACACAGAGAGACACACACACACACACACACACACACACACAGATACAGACACACACACAGAGATACACACACACACACACACACACAGACACAGACACACACACAAACACACACACACACACACACACACAGATACAGACACACACAGAGAGACACACACACACACACACACACAGAGACAGACACACACACACACACACACACACACACACAGACATACAGACACACAGACACACACACACACACACACACACACACACACATGCAGACACACACACACACACACAAACACACACAAACACACACACCAAGGTGGTTTACCTCTCTAGTTTAGTCTGTATGGTGTTTCTATAGTTTAGTCTGTATGGTGTTTCTATAGTTTAGTCTGTATGGTGTTTCTATAGTTTAGTCTGTCTAGTGTGTTTCTATAGTTGAGTCTGTCTAGTGTGTTTCTATAGTTGAGTCTGTCTAGTGTGTTTCTGTCTGTCTGTGTGTGTGTCAAGGGGTCTGAGTACTTTCCGAATGCACTGTACACTAACTGAGAGATAGAGGGATGAGGTAGAGAATTATAGAGGGATGAGGTAGAGAATTATAGAGGGATGAGGTAGAGAATTATAGAGGGATGAGGTAGAGGTAGAGAATTATAGAGGGATGAGGTAGAGAATTATAGAGGGATGAGGTAGAGAATTATAGAGGGATGAGGTAGAGAATTATAGAGGGATGAGGTAGAGAATTATAGAGGGATGAGGTAGAGAATTATAGAGGGATGAGGTAGAGAATTATAGAGGGATGAGGTAGAGAGAATTATAGAGGGATGAGGTAGAGAATTATAGAGGGATGAGGTAGAGGTAGAGAATTATAGAGGGATGAGGTAGAGAATTATAGAGGGATGAGGTAGAGAATTATAGAGGGATGAGGTAGAGAATTATAGAGGGATGAGGTAGAGGTAGAGAATTATAGAGGGATGAGGTAGAGAATTATAGAGGGATGAGGTAGAGAATTATAGAGGGATTAGGTAGAGAATTATAGAGGGATGAGGTAGAGAATTATAGAGGGATGAGGTAGAGGTAGAGAATTATAGAGGGATGAGGTAGAGAATTATAGAGGGATGAGGTAGAGAATTATAGAGGGATGAGGTAGAGAATTATAGAGGGATTAGGTAGAGAATTATAGAGGGATGAGGTAGAGAATTATAGAGGGATGAGGTAGAGAATTATAGAGGGATGAGATAGAGAATTATAGAGGGATGAGGTAGAGAATTATAGAGGGATGAGGTAGAGGTAGAGAATTATAGAGGGATGAGGTAGAGAATTATAGAGGGATGAGGTAGAGAATTATAGAGGGATGAGGTAGAGAATTATAGAGGGATGAGATAGAGAATTATAGAGGGATGAGGTAGAGAATTATAGAGGGATGAGGTAGAGAATTATAGAGGGATGAGGTAGAGAATTATAGAGGGATGAGGTAGAGAATTATAGAGGGATGAGGTAGAGAATTATAGAGGGATGAGGTAGAGAATTATAGAGGGATGAGGTAGAGAATTATAGAGGGATGAGGTAGAGAATTATAGAGGGATGAGGTAGAGAATTATAGAGGGATGAGGTAGAGAATTATACTCACAGATCAAACAGTAGGTAGTGGAAGCCTTCCTCTGATATGCTGTCATGAAGCCTCACTGAGAAGACAGGAAGAGACAGGGAATAGAGGGGGAATAGAGGGGGAATAGAGGGGGAATAGAGAGGGAATAGAGGGGGAATAGATGGGGAATAGAGAGGGAATAGAGGGGGAATAGAGGGGGAATAGAGAGGGAATAGAGGGGAATAGAGAGAATAGAGGGGGAATAGAGAGGGAATAGAGAGGGAATAGAGGGGGAATAGAGAGGGAATAGAGGGGGAATAGAGAGGGAATAGAGGGGGAATAGAGAGGGAATAGAGGGGGAATAGAGGGGTAATAGAGAGGGAATAGAGGGGGAAGAGAGAGGGAATAGAGGGGGAATAGAGAGGGAATAGAGGGGGAATAGAGGGGGAAAAGAGAGGGAATAGAGGGGGAATAGTGAGGGAATAGAGGGGGAATAGAGAGGGAATAAAGGGGGAATAGAGGGGGAATAGAGGGGGAATAGAGGGGGAAAAGAGAGGGAATAGAGGGGGAATAGTGAGGGAATAGAGGGGGAATAGAGAGGGAATAGAGGGGGAAT
>NW_025533685.1:22500-32500 GCF_020615455.1 Coregonus clupeaformis | reverse complement strand
TGATTATCAGCGCCCTCCCTCCATATGACACTTGGGACAGGAGCCACCTCCACCTGGCCAGTCTTGACACCACTGCCTGTGACAGCCCCTCCCAGTTCTTCCTGACCCACCTCTCCGAGCCCAGGTACACCCCCAAAATGTTAAGCCCTTCAAAACCCCACTGCAAACCCACTAGAAGCAGAGGAGGGGCCCTATCCCCCCATGCCCCACATAACAGAGCTTTGCTCTTGCCCCAGTTTACCTTAGCTGACAAAGCTCCCTCGTACACCTTCAGATTAGTCTCTAGTGCCTGCACATCCTGACCATCCCTGGTCATCACAGAAACGTCATCTGCATACGCTGACACTGCTATGCCTGTCCAGCACACTCCCTGCAGTCTCCTGTGTAGCAGGCCAAAAAAAAGGCTCAATGGCTAGTGTATATAACTGCCCTGATAGAGGGCATCCTTGTCTAATGCCCCGCCTCACCCAGACTGTCCTACTGAGCCCCCCGCCCACCTTAACCATACATGATGCCCCAGCATACAACATCTTCACACAGGCCAAAAACCTTTCCCCAAACCCAAACATCACATTAAACAGATACTCGTGGTCCACTCTTCCAAAAGCCTTCTCTTGATCTAAATTGACCAGTCCAAAGTTCACATTAGAACCTCTCGACAAGTCCAACATGTCCCTGATTAAGAACAAGTTGTCCGTGATTGAGCGTCCTGGTACGCAATATGTCTGGTCCTTGTGTACTATAGATTCCAGATGGGACTTCAGTATGTTAGCAAGGACCTTGGCAAATGTCTTGTAGTCCGCACAGAACAATGCCACAGGCCTCCAGTTCTTAAGTTCAGTCAGAGCCGCCCAACGGCAACTCATCGGCAACTCTCCTACCCTGACGCTCTCACGCAACACGCAAAAGAAGTCCAGTCCAATTATTCCCCAGAATCTTTTATAAAACTCCACTGGGAGTCCATCGACCCCCGGTGCACGGCCGGGGGACATCTGGGTTACGGCCTCTGCCAGCAGGGGAATGTCCATTTCCTTAGGGAGTTCTGCAAACAAAACCTGAGCACACATAGGATCACACAGTTCTGCCCCATACAACTCAGTATAAAACTCCACGGTCCGCTCCCGCATCTCCCCCCCACAGAGGTCACCCGCCCATCCGAAAGCCGTAGACAATGCATACCCTTGGCTTCACCGCTCTGTCTTTCCAAACCAAACAAGAAGGAGCTGGGCGCATCCATCTCCTTGAGCATAGAGAACCTAGCTCTTACAAGTGCTCCCTTTGCTTTAACCTAGAAAAAACGGCCCAGATCCCTACGTAGTTCAGCTAAATTAGCCTGGAGGCCTACATTGTCTTGACACAACAGCTCTACCTCCATCTCACTAATACTACGCTCGAGTTCCCCCAATACTCTCCTAGCCTCTGAGGATGAGAGAGCTGTATACTGTTGACAGAAAAGCCGAATTTTGACTTTTTCCCACATCCCACCATTGACTCAGAGACTCATACTCCTCTCTTCGCTGCCCCCACCTTTCCCCCAAAATGTCTGTAAACCTGAGCAAAAAGTGGCATCTTGTGAGAGCTTTACATTAAACTTCCAATAGGATGCCTGCCGAGGCCCTGGTGAAATAGACAGCCGAGCCATGGTTATGGGATGATCCAAAAAACCCACCGGGAGAATAGTAGCGCCCAACAGCCTATTGCTCTGATTCCTGGACATGTACAATCGATCAAGCCGGGCTGCACTCACCCTAGCCCCAAAGACCTTCACCCATGTATACTGTCTTATGTTGGGATGTCTAGTTCTCCAAACATCCACTAGGTCAAACTGATTAATGATGTCCCTTAACACACCCACTGAGCCTGAATGAGGCTCCTCCCCATTTCTGTCTTTCGTAAAAATCCATTGTACAGTTCTAGTCCCTGCTGACCACCAGCGTCGCGATGCCTGTGAGAGTTCCTGTCTAAGACACCCAAATAGAAACACCCTCTCTCTCCCTGTGCATACACATTTATAAAGAAAAAAAACCTGTTGTTAATTTCTGCTTTTACTACAATCAGTCTACCCCTACACACCTCTTTTGAGGAGCACATTTTTACAGACAGACCCAGTACAAAAAAGACTGCCACCCCTGCACTAACATTTGTCCCATGGCTGAGCACACCTGCCCCTTTCCATCAGAGCCCCCAATCAACTTCATTCACCACATCACTATGCGTCTCCTGCAGAAACAACACCTGTACTTTTGTTTTGTTTTACATATTCACCCAACACACTCCTCTTTCCCGCCTCTCTGGCGCCATTAATATTAAGTAAGCCTAACCAAAGAGGCTCCATAAGAAGTAGGACAAAAGCCAGCAAAGAAAGAGACCAATAGCAAAGCTCAAAAAACCCAGTGGCAGAAAGAAAACGTTCATCTAAACAGTGTCTGAAGGTAGACCTTTACGCACGGTTGTGACCCACTTCCTCAACCTAAACCGTTTCCTGGGTGAGAGGACACCATGCCCCTAATTTTTCATAGAATGTTGTACTGATCTTACAAACTTTCCCGGATCGCAAAAAAAAAGCCTCAAGATTAACTTTTTCCCCCTTAGTCTCATTCAGGAACCTTGACAGTTCCCTCACCGTACTTTGACCCCTCTGACTGACTGGCTGTCAGCTCTGGACCCATTGAGGAGGAGTCTGAAAATAAAGCCTCCTCATCTTCCTCTTCCTCAGACTCACCTTCCTCCTCCTCATCTCCATCTCCCATCCTGACCACCTGCCCTTCCTCTCTAGTCGGGGCCTCCACCCCAGCACCAGACAAAGGTTCCTTGGTGCATTTGACCACACCAGCCTCTGCCCTCCCACCTCCTTTCTTCTCCCCCTTTTTCCTCTTCCGCTTGACACCCTCCTCCACCCCCCCAGTTGCTTACCCTTCCCCACTATACTCTCCTCATCCACTAGCATAACCTGACTAGGCCCAGCCTCATCTACACCACCATCCATGACATGACTTGACTCAGTCTCAACTACACCATCATCCATAGCCTGACTAGTCCCAGCCTCATCTACCCCACCATCTGTAGCATGACTAGTCCCAGCCTCATCTACCCCACCATCTGTAGCATGACTAGTCCCAGCCTCATCTACACCACCATCCATAGCATTACTAGTCCCAGCCTCATCTACCCCACCATCTGTAGCATGACTAGTCCCAGCCTCATCTACCCCACCATCCATAGCATTACTAGTCCCAGCCTCATCTACCCCACCATCTGTAGCATGACTAGTCCCAGCCTCATCTACCCCACCATCTGTAGCATGACTAGTCCCAGCCTCATCTACCCCACCATCTGTAGCATGACTAGTCCCAGCCTCATCTACCCCACCATCTGTAGCATGACTAGTCCCAGCCTTAGCTACACTACCATCTGTAGCATGACTAGTCCCAGCCTCATCTACACTACCATCTGTAGCATGACTAGTCCCAGCCTTAGCTACACCACCATCTATAGCATGACTAGTCCCAGCCTTAGCTACACTACCATCTATAGCATGACTAGGCCCAGTCTCATCTACACCACCATCTATAGCATGACTAGTCCCAGCCTTAGCTACACTACCATCTATAGCATGACTAGGCCCAGTCTCATCTACACCACCATCTATAGCATGACTAGTCCCAGCCTTAGCTACACTACCATCTGTAGCATGACTAGGCCCAGCCTCTGCTGCCTGCGTCTCATGGCCCCCTGCACGTTGTTCTCAATTTCCCCCACTGGGTCTTGAACCCTCACCTTGTCTACGGCCTTTATGTGGTCACACAAAGCTCTTATGCCCCAAATCCCCACACTCAAAGCTCTTATGCCCCAAATCCCCACACTCAAAGCTCTTATGCCCCAAATCCCCACACTCAAAGCACCGTAAGACTATCTATGCTGGCAAACCCTGCATAGAGCCCCTCCCCATGCCTCACTTTAACATGCACCTTTAACTGTTGCTCATTGTTATTCAGAAACATGAACACTAGCTTCCGGAACTAAACAACATGCTTGACAGCATCTGCCTGAAAACCTGCCGACAGTACACGAAAACCTGCTAGCAAACTCACCAAAACGACTCAGCTCCTTCCTGATTTGATCATCCGTAATAAACGGAGGCAAATTTGCAACTACCACCATAGTCGAAGGGGTAGAAAGAGGAGAAATTGGCACCAACATACCCCTTACAAATATTACCACTAGAGAAGCTTGGTGGAGCTCCTTGTATTTTGTATCGTCGGGATAATTCCCAGCGTGCCTTGTTGTTTCCAGTGCGCCTGTTTTGACGAATTACTGCATAACTCGGTGTTTCGGAATAAATCCTGTTATTCTGTGATTTACCCTCCTGCGCCTGACTCCTTCGAAATCACTCATCACAGAATCACACACCAAGACATGGAGTCAGCAGGAGAGGAGCACATGCCTGGAGTCGAGGCGCGGGTCTGGGAGCATTCTACAATGCTAGACAGCTTGGGAGAAGCGATGGATCGGGTTCTCCAGGTCGTCCAATGCCCGGAGAGGAAAGGACCCGATCTTTCGGGACCAGCTGAGCGACCGGATCCATCCATCCACCCACACCCCAGCACCCAGAGGGATTCATATATCACAACCAAGGGATTTTGACGGGACAGCTGCCTGCTGCCAGGGATTCCTCCTGCATGGGGTGGTCGCGAGAGTGTCAGGGTAGGTGTCTAGATATTGTGGCGCCGGTAGTGTGGGCGATGGACGCGGACATAGAGCGGGCGTTGCGGACAGAGCCATCTCCACCTGAGTGTCCAGCTGGGCTGCAGTACGTGCCGTCTCTCGTCCGTGATTGTCTGATCTGTTGGGCACACACATCCCCCTCCTCTGGTCACCCAGGCATCGGCCGTACAGTGCGCTGCCTGACCGGAAAGAACTGGTGGCCTACCTTGGCTAAGGACGTGAGGGTGTATGTCTCCTCCTGCTCGGTGTGCGCCCAGAGTAAGGCACCTAGGCACCTCCCAGCGGGTAAGTTACAGCCCTTACCAGTTCCACAACGGCCATGGTCCCACCTGTGTATTGACTTTCTCACTCAGAATATGCCCAGAACTTTCTCCGCCCCTCCTCCACTAACCTGTCACCATTTCAATGTGTTTTAGGTTATCAGCCGGTCCTGGCACCGTGGCATCAGAGCCAGACCAAAGCTCCTGCGGTGGATGACTGGTTTCGGCGCGCGGAGGAGACGTGGAACGCTGCTCACGTCCACCTCCAGCGCGCCGTGAGTCGCCAGAAGGCCAACGCTGACCACCACCGCAGTGAGTCCCCGGTCTTGGTACCGGGTGATTGGGTCTGGTTCTCGACTCGGAATCCGCCCCTCCGCCTGCCCGTGGTTTGTGGGACCGTTCAAAGTCCTGAGGAGGATAAATGAGGTAACATATAGGTTATTACTCCCTCCAGATTACCGTATTAACCCCTCATTCCATGTGTCTCTTAGGCTGGTGGTGGCTGGTCCGCTCCAGGAGTCTGAGGTGCGGGAGGTTCCACCGCCCCTCTGGACAACGAGGGGGCCCCCGGCATACTCTGTCCGTTCCATCCTGGATTCGAGGCGTCGGGTGGGGGGCCTTCAGTACCTCGTGGAGTGGGAGGGGTACGGTCGGGAGGAGCGATGCTGGGTTCCGGTGAGGGATATCCTCGATCCCTCCCTATTGCGGGATTTCCACCGTCGTCATCCGGCTCGCCCTGCTCCGCGTCCTCCTGGCCGTCCCAGAGGCCGGTGTTAGCGCGCTGCTGAGCTGCGCGTCAAGGGGGGGGTACTGTCCCCTCCTTGTTCGGGCAGGCTTCGCATTCGTCGTCACCGGCCTTCTAGCCACTGCCGCTCCTCATCTCATCATTCCATTTCTTTTGTCTTGTTTATTGTGGAGGTTAGAGAAGCTCGGTGGAGCTCCTTGTATTTTGTATCGCCGGGATAATTCTGAATAAATCCTGTTATTCTGTGATTTACCCTCCTGCGCCTGATTCCTTCGAAATCACTCATCACAGATGGACTATATAAGAAATGGACTACCATAAGAGATGGAGATGGACTATATAAGAAATGGACTACCATAAGAGATGGACTATATAAGAGATGGACTATATAAGAGATGGACCCCCATAAGAGATGGACTATATAAGAGATGGACTATATAAGAGATGGACTATATAAGAGATGGACCACCATAAGAGATGGACTATATAAGAGATGGACTATATGGAGATGGACTACCATAAGAGATGGACTATATAAGATATGGACTATATAAGATATGGACTATATAAGAGATGGACTACCATAAGAGATGGACTACCATAAGAGATGGACTATATAAGAGATGGACTATATAAGAGATGGACTATATAAGAGATGGACCCCCATAAGAGATGGACTACCATAAGAGATGGACTATATAAGAGATGGACTATATAAGAGATGGACTATATAAGAGATGGACCCCCATAAGAGATGGACTATATAAGAGATGGACTATATAAGAGATGGACTATATAAGAGATGGACTATATAAGAGATGGACCCCCATAAGAGATGGACTATATAAGAGATGGACTATATAAGAGATGGACTATATAAGAGATGGACTACCATAAGATATGGACTATATAAGAGATGGACTATATAAGAGATGGACTATATAAGAGATGGACTATATAAGAGATGGACTATATAAGAGATGGACTATATAAGAGATGGACTATATAAGAGATGGACTATATAAGAGATGGACTATATACAGTGGGGAAAAAAAGTATTTAGTCAGCCACCAATTGTGCAAGTTCTCCCACTTAAAAAGATGAGAGAGGCCTGTAATTTTCATCATAGGTACACGTCAACTATGACAGACAAAATGAGAAAAGAAAATCCAGAAAATCACATTGTAGGATTTTTAATGAATTTATTTGCAAATTATGGTGGAAAATAAGTATTTGGTCAATAACAAAAAGTTTCTCAATACTTTGTTATATACCCTTTGTTGGCAATGACACAGGTCAAACGTTTTCTGTAAGTCTTCACAAGGTTTTCACACACTGTTGCTGGTATTTTGGCCCATTCCTCCATGCAGATCTCCTCTAGAGCAGTGATGTTTTGGGGCTGTCGCTGGGCAACACGGACTTTCAACTCCCTCCAAAGATTTTCTATGGGGTTGAGATCTGGAGACTGGCTAGGCCACTCCACGACCTTGAAATGCTTCTTACGAAGCCACTCCTTCGTTGCCCGGGCGGTGTGTTTGGGATCATTGTCATGCTGAAAGACCCAGCCACGTTTCATCTTCAATGCCCTTACTGATGGAAGGAGGTTTTCACTCAAAATCTCACGATACATGGCCCCATTCATTCTTTCCTTTACACGGATCAGTAGTCCTGGTCCCTTTGCAGAAAAACAGCCCCAAAGCATGATGTTTCCACCCACATGCTTCACAGTAGGTATGGTGTTCTTTGGATGCAACTCAGCATTCTTTGTCCTCCAAACACGACGAGTTGAGTTTTTACCAAAAAGTTATATTTTGGTTTCATCTGACCATATGACATTCTCCCAATCCTCTTCTGGATCATCCAAATGCACTCTAGCAAACTTCAGACGGGCCTGGACATGTACTGGCTTAAGCAGGGGGACACGTCTTGCATTGCAGGATTTGAGTCCCTGGCGGCATAGTGTGTTACTGATGGTAGGCTTTGTTACTTTGGTCCCAGCTCTCTGCAGGTCATTCACTAGGTCCCCCCGTGTGGTTCTGGGATTTTTGCTCACCGTTCTTGTGATCATTTTGACCCCACGGGGTGAGATCTTGCGTGGAGCCCCAGATCGAGGGAGATTATCAGTGGTCTTGTATGTCTTCCATTTCCTAATAATTGCTCCCACAGTTGATTTCTTCAAACCAAGCTGCTTACCTATTGCAGATTCAGTCTTCCCAGCCTGGTGCAGGTCTACAATTTTGTTTCTGGTGTCCTTTGACAGCTCTTTGGTCTTGGCCATAGTGGAGTTTGGAGTGTGACTGTTTGAGGTTGTGGACAGGTGTCTTTTATACTGATAACAAGTTCAAACAGGTGCCATTAATACAGGTAACGAGTGGAGGACAGAGGAGCCTCTTAAAGAAGAAGTTACAGGTCTGTGAGAGCCAGAAATCTTGCTTGTTTGTAGGTGACCAAATACTTATTTTCCACCATAATTTGCAAATAAATGCATAAAAAATCCTACAATGTGATTTTCTGGATTTTTTTCTCTCAATTTGTCTGTCATAGTTGACGTGTACCTATGATGAAAATTACAGGCCTCTCTCATCTTTTTTAAGTGTGAGAACTTGCACAATTGGTGGCTGACTAAATACTTTTTTTCCCCACTGTAAGAGATGGACCATATAAGAGATGGACTATATAAGAGATGGACTATATAAGAGATGGA
The DNA here is from genome assembly GCF_020615455.1 of Coregonus clupeaformis. NCBI lineage: Eukaryota > Metazoa > Chordata > Actinopteri > Salmoniformes > Salmonidae > Coregonus > Coregonus clupeaformis. The sequence goes on along the minus strand of NW_025533685.1, from coordinate 24,066 downwards.
CTATATAAGAGATGGACTATATAAGAGATGGACTATATAAGAGATGGACCACCATAAGAGATGGACTACCATAAGAGATGGACCACCATAAGAGATGGACCACCACAAGGAAGTAAGTGTAAATACCAACTATAGAGAGGACGAGGGAATAATATATATTTCCAAGGCCAGGTCATCTATGATAGGCTTTAGGAAGGCTTGACAATCTGATTGATATTCCCAAGACCAGGTCAACTATGATAGGCTTTAGGAAGGCTTGACAATCTGATTGATATTCCCAAGACCAGGTCAACTATGATAGGCTTTAGGAAGGCTTGACAATCTGATTGATATTCCCAAGACCAGGTCAACTATGATAGGCTTTAGGAAGGCTTGACAATCTGATTGATATTCCCAAGACCAGGTCAACTATGATAGGCTTTAGGAAGGCTTGACAATCTGATCCAATCCCCTTCCGCATACACAGAGCGATGAAAATATAATTTGTTCTCGGTCTATGTAGCCTTTACACATATGAACTGGAAGGGCGCGTGCACACACACATACACATACACATACACACACACACGTACACACACACATACACATACACACACATATATACACACACACACACACATACAGTGGGGAAAAAAAGTATTTAGTCAGCCACCAATTGTGCAAGTTCTCCCACTTAAAAAGATGAGAGAGGCCTGTAATTTTCATCATAGGTACACGTCAACTATGACAGACAAATTGAGAAAAGAAAATCCAGAAAATCACATTGTAGGATTTTTAATGAATTTATTTGCAAATTATGGTGGAAAATAAGTATTTGGTCACCTACAAACAAGCAAGATTTCTGGCTCTCACAGACCTGTAACTTCTTCTTTAAGAGGCTCCTCTGTCCTCCACTCGTTACCTGTATTAATGGCACCTGTTTGAACTTGTTATCAGTATAAAAGACACCTGTCCACAACCTCAAACAGTCACACTCCAAACTCCACTATAGCCAAGACCAAAGAGCTGTCAAAGGACACCAGAAACAAAATTGTAGACCTGCACCAGGCTGGGAAGACTGAATCTGCAATAGGTAAGCAGCTTGGTTTGAAGAAATCAACTGTGGGAGCAATTATTAGGAAATGGAAGACATACAAGACCACTGATAATCTCCTCGATCTGGGGCTCCACGCAAGATCTCACCCCGTGGGGTCAAAATGATCACAAGAACGGTGAGCAAAAATCCCAGAACCACACGGGGGGACCTAGTGAATGACCTGCAGAGAGCTGGGACCAAAGTAACAAAGCCTACCATCAGTAACACACTACGCCGCCAGGGACTCAAATCCTGCAGTGCTAGACGTGTCCCCCTGCTTAAGCCAGTACATGTCCAGGCCCGTCTGAAGTTTGCTAGAGTGCATCCAGAAGAGGATTGGGAGAATGTCATATGGTCAGATGAAACCAAAATATAACTTTTTGGTAAAAACTCAACTCGTCGTGTTTGGAGGACAAAGAATGCTGAGTTGCATCCAAAGAACACCATACCTACTGTGAAGCATGGGAGTGAAAACATCATACTTTGGGGCT
>NW_025533685.1:0-17500 GCF_020615455.1 Coregonus clupeaformis | reverse complement strand
GAAAACCGTGACAGTACCCCCCTTGACGCGCGGCTCCAGCCGCGCGCCGCCTCCGGCCTCGGGGACGACCAGGGGGACGCGGCGCAGGGCGTGCAGGATGACCACGATGGAATTCGGTCATCAGGGACGGATCCAGAATGTCCCTCCTTGGCACCCAGCACCGCTCCTCCGGACCGCACCCTCCCACTCCACGAGATATTGGAGACCCCCATCCGGCGTCTCGAATCCAGGATGGTCCGAACCGTAGCGCCGGAGCCCCCTCGATGTCCAACGGGGCGGAGGAGTCTCCTCAATCTCAAAGTCCTGGAGTGGACCAGCTACCACCGGCCTGAGGAGAGACACATGGAACGAGGGGTTAATCTTCTTGTAATCAATAGGTAGTTCTAACCTGTAACTCACCTCGTTCAATCTCCTCAGGACTTTAAAAAGGCCCCACAAACCGCCGACCCAGCTTCCGGCAGGGCAGGCGGAGGGGCAGGTTTCTGGTTGAGAGCCAGACTCGATCTCCAGGTGCGTACACTGGCCCCTCACTGCGATGTAGGTCGGGCGCTCGTCTTCTGTCGACGTATGGCACGCTGCAGATGGACGTGTGCAGCGTCCCACGTCTCCTCCGAGCGCCGCACCCACTCATCCACAGCGGGGCCTCGATCTGGCTCTCATGCCATGGTGCCAGAACCGGCTGGTACCCTAATACACACTGAAAAGGGGTTAGTTGGGTGGAGGAGTGGCGGAGAGAGTTCTGTGCCATCTCGGCCCAGGGCACATATCTCGCCCACTCCTCCGGCCGGCCCTGACAATATGACCTCAGAAACCTACCCACATCCTGGTTGACTCGTTCAACCTGCCCATTACTCTCCGGGTGGTAACCCGAGGTAAGGCTCACCGAGACCCCCAAACGTTCCATAAATGCTCTCCAGACTCTAGAGGTAAACTGGGGGCCTCGATCGGACACTATATCCTCGGGCACCCCGTAATGCCGGAAGACGTGAGTAAATAGAGCCTCAGCGGTCCGTAGGGCCGTAGGAAGACCCGGCATGGGAAGGAGACGACAGGCCTTCGAGAACCGATCCACAACGACCAGGATGGTGGTATTCCCCTGGGAGGAGGGAAGATCGGTAACAAAATCCACCGAGAGGTGAGACCAGGGTCGTTGTGGAACGGGCAGGGGCTGTAATTTACCCCCTGGGCAAGTATCTGGGCGCCTTACACTGGGCACATACTGAGCAGGAGGAGACATAAACCCTCACATCCCTGGCTAACGTTGGCCACCAGTACTGCGTTACTAAGGCAGTGCACCGTCCGGCCAATACCCGGATGTCCAGAGGAGGGGGACGTGTGAGCCCAATAAATCAGCCGATCCCGGACCTCGAGCGGGACGTACACCCGACCCACCGGACACTGTGGAGGACTAGGCTCGGTGCGTAACGCCCGCTCGATCTCCGCATCGACCTCCCACACCACCGGTGCCACCAGACAAGACTCCGGTAGTATGGGAATGGACTCCACGCACCTCTCCTCCGTGTCATACCGACGGGACAGAGCATCTGCCTTCCCGTTCTGGGACCCAGGGATGTAAGTGATCTTGAACACAAACCGGGCGAGAAACATAGTCCATCGAGCCTGGCGAGGATTCAGTCTCCTAGCTGCCCGAATGTACTCCAGGTTACGATGGTCGGTCAGAATGAGGAAAGGGTGCTGAGCCCCCTCAAGCCAATGCCTCCACACCTTTAGGGCCTGTACTACGGCTAACAGGTCCCTGTCCCCTACGTCATAATTCCGCTCCGCCGGACTGAGCTTCTTAGAATAAAAAGCACAGGGGCGGAGCTTAGGTGGTGTACCGGATCGTTGAGAAAGCACTGCCCGATACCGCCTCAGACGCGTCCACTTGGAAGGGTAAAGTGGGATCCGGGTGCGCCAACACCGGGGCCGAGGTAAACAGGTCCTTCAGTCTCCCAAAGGCCCTGTCCGCCTCAGCGACCACTGCAAGCGCACCGGACCCCCCTTCAGAAGAGACGTTATGGGAGCTGCCACCTGTCCAAAACCCCCGGATAAACCTCCGGTAGTAATTCGCAAAACCCAAGAACCGCTGCACCTCTTTAACCGTAGTTGGGGTTTGCCAATTACGCACGGCGGACACTCGGTCCACCTCCATTCTCACCCCTGACGCAGACAACTGGTAACCCAAAAAGGAAACTGACTCCTGGAAGAACAGACATTTCTCAGCTTTGACATACAGGTCATGCTCCAACAGTCTCCTCAATACCCTGCGCACCAGGGCTACATGCTCGGCCCGAGTAGCACTGTACACAAGAATATCATCTATGTACACCACTACTCCCTGCGCCTGCATGTCCCGGAAAAGTTTGTCTACAAACGATTGGAAGACTGATGGAGCATTCATTAACCCATATGGCATGACGAGATACTCGTAATGGCCGGATGTAGTACTAAATGCTGTCTTCCACTCATCGCCCTCCCTAATGCGCACCAAGTTATATGCGCTCCTGAGATCCAATTTTGTGAAGAACCTTGCCCCGTGTAAGGACTCCGTCATGGTCCCAATCAGAGGAAGTGGATAGCTGTACTTCACCGTCACCCGATTGAGACTGCGGTAATCAATACACGGACGCAAACCTCCATCCTTTTTCTTCACAAAAAAGAAGCTCGAGGACGCGGGAGAAGTGGAGGCCCATATGTATCCCTGTCCCAGAGACTCGGCAATGTAAGTCTCCATTGCCCTTTTCTCCTCCTGTGACAAAGGATACACATGGCTCCGCGGAAGCGCTGCTCCTGTCTGGAGGTCTATCGCACAATCCCCCTGTCTATGAGGTGGCAACTGTGCCGCTCTGGTCTTACCGAACACGAGCGCCAAATCCTCATACTCAGGAGGAATGTGCAGTGCTGGCATCTGGTTCGGACTCTCCACCGAGGTCGCCCCTACGGAAACACCCAGACATAACCCCTCACACTGAGCAGACCACCCTTTAAGAGCTTTCTCTCGCCACGTAAATAGTAGGATCATGGGTCATCAACCAGGGAAGCCCCCAGTACCACCGGATACGCAGGAGAGTCGATAAGATAGAGTTGTATCATCTCCTCATGACCCCCCTGCGTCATCATCCTAAGTGGCGCTGTGACCTCCCCAATCAACCCAGATCCTAACGGACGACTATCTAGGGCATGTACAGGAAAGGGTTTTTCGACTGGAAGAAGGGGAATCCCTAACTTAACACAGAATCTCCGGTCTACAAAATTCCCAGCTGCGCCTGAATCGACTAGCGCCTTATGCTGGGACCGAGGTGCAACCTGTGGGAAACAAACAGGTAAGGTAATGTGAACGACAGAAAGCTCTGGGTAAGTAGGGCGCCTACTCACCTGGGTGGGCTCCCCACTGTATGACCTGCTCTCTCCCTCACCAGGGGACCCTCCCCAGCACCTAGCCGCGGTGTGCCCTCCGCGCCCACACTTGGTGCAGGAGACTGCCCCCCTCGGGCTCCTACCTCTTCTCCCTCTAGCGCCAGTACCTCCAAGCTCCATCGGACACTGCTCGGAGGCGCTGGAGGGTGGAATGGGGGGGCCCCCACCTGGGACGTCCGCGGGTCGCCAGCAGGTTGTCCAGTCAAATGGCCATGTCCACCAGCTGGTCAAATGTTAGTGTACTGTCCCTGCAGGCCAACTCCCTGCGGACGTCCTCCCGAAGGCTACATCGAAAGTGGTCTATGAGGGCCCTCTCATTCCACCCCCGCATCAGCCGCTAGAGTCCGGAACTCCAGCGCGAATGCCTGAGCGCTCCTCATCTCCTGTCGGAGGTGGAATAGACGTTCCCCCGCCGCTCTCCCCTCTGGTGGATGGTCGAAGACCGCACGGAAGCGACGGGAGAACTCCGCATAGGTGACGGTGGCGGCGTCTATTCCCCTCCACTCGGGCGTTGGCCCACTCCAACGCCTTGCCGGTGAGACAGGAGATGAGGGCGGAAACGCTCTCGTATCCCGAGGGCGCCGGGTGTATGGTGGCAATGTAGAGCTCCACTTGTAGGAGGAACCCCCTGACACCCGGCAGCGGTGCCGTCGTACGCCCTCGGGAGCGAGAGCCGAATCCCACTGGGTTCCGGTCGATGGACGGGCTGGTAATCCGGTGGTGAAGGTGATGGTGCGATAGGTGGGGCTATGGGAACCCCCGCTGGTCTCCCATCGACGAAGGGTGTCCATGACTCCCTCCAAGGCGTGGCCGATACGGTTGATCCGGTGCTCGTGTCCAAGGAGACGCTCCTCCATGGGGTCGACGGGTGCTCCTGCTGATTCCATCTAATGGTGTGTGATTCTGTCACGGTGCTGTGAATGGGTGTGGTGTGGAATCAGGCGCAGGCAGCAGAGGGTAAGTCCAACAAGACTTTACTGAGCACGAAAAGTAATCCAAAACAGCCCGGAGGCAAAAGACGCACATAGGCGTATATACAAGCGCACACACAGGTGCGTAAGTTCTCCTCACACAACAAGGAGGAAGCTCATGAAAATAAGCGTACCGAAACGGGTAGCGCAACCACGACACGAACAATCACACACAACACAAACCTAACAACAAGGAAACTAAATAGGGTGCTAATTGAGACCTAACACAAAACAGGTGTGACTAACAGACAAAACCAAACAAACAAGAAACATCGAGCGGTGGCAGCTAGAACTCCGGAGACGACGACCGGCGAAACCTGCCCGAACAAGGAGGAGGAGCCGCCTCGGCCGAAACCGTGACATTTATAATATATTCATACAGCTATACTATACAGTCTGTCCTTTATAATAAATTCATACAGCTATACTATACAGTCTGTCCTTTATAATATATTCATACAGCTATACTATACAGACTGTCCTTTATAATATATTCATACAGCTATACTATACAGTCTGTCCTTTATAATATATTCATACAGCTATACTATACAGACTGTCCTTTATAATATATTCATACAGCTATACTATACAGACTGTCCTTTATAATATATTCATACAGCTATACTATACAGTCTGTCCTTTATAATATATTCATTCAGCTATACTATACAGACTGTCCTTTATAATATATTCATACAGCTATACTATACAGTCTGTCCTTTATAATATATTCATACAGCTATACTATACAGCCTGTCCTTTATAATATATTCATACAGCTATACTATACAGTCTGTCCTTTATAATATATTCATACAGCTATACTATACAGTCTGTCCTTTATAATATATTCATACAGCTATACTATACAGACTGTCCTTTATAATATATTCATACAGCTATACTATACAGTCTGTCCTTTATAATATATTCATACAGCTATACTATACAGTCTTTGTCCTTTATAATATATTCATACAGCTATACTATACAGTCTGTCCTTTATAATATATTCATACAGCTATACTATACAGTCTGTCCTTTATAATATATTCATACAGCTATACTATACAGTCTGTCCTTTATAATATATTCATACAGCTATACTATACAGTCTGTCCTTTATAATATATTCATACAGCTATACTATAGTCTTTGTCCTTTATAATATATTCATACAGCTATACTATACAGTCTGTCCTTTATAATATATTCATTCAGCTATACTATACAGACTGTCCTTTATAATATATTCATACAGCTATACTATACAGTCTGTCCTTTATAATATATTCATACAGCTATACTATACAGTCTTTGTCCTTTATAATATATTCATTCAGCTATACTATACAGTCTTTGTCCTTTATAATATATTCATACAGCTATACTATACAGTCTGTCCTTTATAATATTTTACATTTACATTTACGTCATTTAGCAGACGCTCTTATCCAGAGCGACTTACAAATTGGTGCATTCACCTTATAGCCAGTGGGATCACCACTTTACAATGTTTTTTTTTTTTTTTGGGTGGGGGGGGGGGGGTAGAAGGATTACTTTATCCTATCCCAGGTATTCCTTAAAGAGGTGGGGTTTCAAATGTCTCCGGAAGGTGGTGAGTGACTCCGCTGTCCTGGCGTCGTGAGGGAGCTTGTTCCACCATTGGGGTGCCAGAGCAGCGAACAGTTTTGACTGGGCTGAGCGGGAACTATGCTTCCAGCAGAGGTAGGGAGCCAGCAGGCCAGAGGTGGATGAACGCAATGCCCTCGTTGGGTGTAGGGACTGATCAGAGCCTGAAGGTACGGAGGTGCCGTTCCCCTCACAGCTCCGTAGGCAAGCACCATAGTCTTGTAGCAGATGCGAGCTTCAACTGGAAGCCAGTGGAGTGTGCGGAGGAGCGGGGTGACGTGAGAGAACTTGGGAAGGTTGAACACCAGACGGGCTGCGGCATTCTGGATGAGTTGTAGGGGTTTAATGGCACAGGCAGGGAGGCCAGCCAACAGCGAGTTGCAGTAATCCAGACGGGAGATGACAAGTACCTGGATTAGGACCTGTGCCGCTTCCTGTGTAAGGCAGGGTCGCATCTCCGAATGTTGTAGAGCATGAACCTACAGGATCGGGTCACCGCCGATATATATTATAATATATTAATTATAATATATTATAATATATTCATACAGCTACACTATACAGTCTGTCCTTCATAATATATTCATACAGCTATACTATACAGACTGTCCTTTATAATATATTCATACAGCTATACTATACAGTCTGTCCTTTATAATATATTCATACAGCTGTACTATACAGTCTGTCCTTTATAATATATTCATACAGCTATACTATACAGTCTGTCCTTTATAATATATTCATACAGCTATACTATACAGACTGTCCTTTATAATATATTCATACAGCTATACTATACAGACTGTCCTTTATAATATATTCATACAGCTATACTATACAGACTGTCCTTTATAATATATTCATACAGCTATACTATACAGACTGTCCTTTATAATATATTCATACAGCTATACTATACAGTCTGTCCTTTATAATATATTCATACAGCTATCCTATACAGTCTGTCCTTTTATAATATATTCATACAGCTGTACTATACAGTCTGTCCTTTATAATATATTCATACAGCTATACTATACAGTCTGTCCTTTATAATATATTCATACAGCTGTACTATACAGACTGTCCTTTATAATATATTCATACAGCTATACTATACAGTCTGTCCTTTATAATATATTCATACAGCTATACTATACAGTCTTTGTCCTTTATAATATATTCATACAGCTATACTATACAGTCTGTCCTTTATAATATATTCATACAGCTACACTATACAGTCTGTCCTTTATAATATATTCATACGGCTATACTATACAGACTGTCCTTTATAATATATTCATACAGCTATACTATACAGTCTGTCCTTTATAATATATTCATACAGCTACACTATACAGTCTTTGTCCTTGATAATATGTTAATTCATTAACACAACTTTCATAGTTTGTACAGTTCTGTACAACAAGCAATTCATAAACTTCATAAATATGATCATAAACACATTCAGTGTGATTGACTCATTGATTAATTGATTGATTGATTTTACAGCCCTCTAACCAATTGTACATTCTTTAATAATTTGCTATTTTATATATTTTATTTTTTATTTAACACTTTTCAGCTGTTTGTTCAACCACACCCGTCTGCAACCACCCACTATATATATACACTATATACTATATATGATGAAGTAAAAATATGAGGTCCGTGTAACCAATACATGTTTACAATGCGTATACAATACATGTTTACAATGCGTATACAATACATGTTTACAATACGTGTACAATACATGTTTACAATACGTATACAATACATGTTTACAATACGTATACAATACATGTTTACAATGCGTATACAATACATGTTTACAATGCGTATACAATACATGTTTACAATACGTATACAATACATGTTTACAATGCGTATACAATACATGCTTACAATGCGTATACAATACATGTTTACAATGCGTATACAATACATGTTTACAATACGTATACAATACATGTTTACAATGCGTATACAATACATGTTTACAATACGTATACAATACATGTTTACAATGCGTATACAATACATGTTTACAATGCGTATACAATACATGTTTACAATACGTATACAATACATGTTTACAATACATGTTTACACTGCGTATACAATACATGCTTACAATACATATACAATACATGTTTACAATACGTTTACACTCCGTATATATGTAACCGGCGCTGTGCTGCACGGCTGTATCTCTGCGTTGTGTGTGATTGATTGCGACTACAGACGTGGACTTCGGAGATCAGGCTGTTTTAATGAATCAGAATTCTCTCTGCATCCAAAAGAAAAGACAAAACATCTGTAGAGCACAAACATGTTCTGCCCATTGTCGCCTCTTTCTACAACACAGACGCACAATACACAGGACTGGGATCAGTGGAGGAGCCTAGCCATCGTTCACACATACAATACCTTAGCTAGCTAGTAACCACATGTTGAACTGAACTGGGATCAGTGGAGGAGCCTAGCCATCGTTCATACATACAATACCTTAGCTAGCTAGTAACCACATGTTGAACTGAACTGGGATCAGTGGAGGAGCCTAGCCATCGTTCACACATACAATACCTTAGCTAGCTAGTAACCACATGTTGAACTGAACTGGGATCAGTGGAGGAGCTCTAGCCATCGTTCATACATACAATACCTTAGCTAGCTAGTAACCACATGTTGAACTGAACTGGGATCAGTGGAGGAGCCTAGCCATCGTTCACACATACAATACCTTAGCTAGCTAGTAACCACATGTTGAATTCACAATGTTAATATCATCCTAAAAAGTACAATTACATCTTAACAATACCATACCACTGTATGAGTCAACTCTAAATATACAACATTATTCATGAACAAAACACTGTGTTGTATGACTTTGTGCTTAAAAAAGGAATGTAAACTTTTCTCAAGACGACAGGGTGAAACGTAAGCACACACTCCCCTATTGCCAGGATGCAGACATGCATAATAACACATCAACATGTCTATATTAATACATGAACCTGGTGAAATTCACAAAGTACTTCAACAGCCGTTACACAATGCAGCAGCTACTATAGAACATGAGCTGTAGGCAGAGATGGAGGAACTATGTTTTGAAAGGGGGTGCCAGGATTTTTTTATTTCATTTAACCCATCTGAACATCTTCTTTTTTTTACCGTTCCCAAAAGCATTTGGCGCTTGGCGCAAGTACAGTTAGACACTAAAGCTCAGGCTGACGCAATAATGGCAGACAGCCTAAAATAATGAAAGGAAAACCTCAATGGAGCCTATAGATAGAAATTGCACAAGAATGATACATTTATGGATTTTTTAAAAAGGTATTTCTTTTCTCTTTCTTCAACCCGCCTGCCACCCACCCGCCTTTCATCCACACAGTATTTCACGACCCTTAACCCGCCCAACCCGCGGAATTAACCGTGGGGACTGCAGATTATGAGTCAACCCGCATATCATTAGTTGGTACCCCAACACTGTTACTATCCATTCTACCATTAGGTTGGTACCCCAACACTGTTACTATCCCATTCTACCATTAGGTTGGTACCCCAACACTGTTACTATCCATTCTACCATTAGGTTGGGACCCCAACACTGTTGTTCTGAAGCTGTGTCCAAAGACAGGGGTCCAGCTCCCCAAGAAGGTTGATCATCCTGGAACATGACTCAGTTCCTTTTCTCAACACCATGTCGATGATGTCACGTGCCTTCTCTGCCCTCTCAGCGATCACCTTTACTGACTCCATTTCCTCCTGGTTGATGACTGTGTGCTGCAGGAGTCCGTCCAGCAGACCTTCCAGGACAGGTCCTGACACTCGTCTCACAAACTCTGTCCGTACAGAACGCAGCTGCTGCTCTGCAGAACCAGTCAGACTGCTCTCAGCCGGACGCCCTGCCCCCAACACAGCACCTGAGAGAGGCAGGTTACAAAATAACTACATTTGTTAATTCACATTTCAGACATTTAGAAACAGACTTCTTTCAGAGTGACCTACAGTAAAAGTCTTCATTGTATTGTTAATCTTTGCATTAAGAACACATTCTGTAACAATAACAACCTGCATCAATGAACACATCACATCACTACTGTTTCATTCATATTTAGGGTCGGTTTTCATAGACGTAGAAAAAGATGCTGGGGCATTCAGAACCAGGCTAATCTACATCAAGTCCTGGAGGAGATGTCATTGGGGCATTCAGAACCAGGCTAATCTACATCACGTCCTGGAGGAGATGTCATTGGGGCATTCAGAACCAGGCTAATCTACATCACGTCCTGGAGGAGATGTCATTCAGAACCAGGCTAATCTACATCAAGTCCTGGAGGAGATGTCATTGGGGAATTCAGAACTTTTTTTTTTTTTTTTTTTTTTTTCACCTTTATTTAACCAGGTAAGCCAGTTGAGAACAGGTTCTCATTTACAACTGCGACCTGGCCAAGATAAAGCATAGTAGTGCAATAAAACAACAACACAGAGTTACATATGGGGTAAAAAACATAAAGTCAGAAATACAACAGAAAATATATATACAGTGTGTGCAAATGTAGCAAGTTATGGAGGTAAGGCAATAAATAGGCTATAGTGCAGAATAATTACAATAGTATTAACACTGGAATGCTAGATGTGCAAGAGATTATGTGCAAATAGAGATACTGGGGTGCAAATTAGCAAAATAAATAACAATATAGGGATGAGGTAGTTGGGTGGGCTAATTTCAGATGGGCTGTGTACAGGTGCAGTGATCGGTAAGGTGCTCTGACAACTGATGCTTAAAGTTATTGAGGGAGATAAGAGTCTCCAGCTTCAGAGATTTTTGCAATTGTTCCAGTCATTGGCAGCAGAGAACTGGAAGGAATGGCGGCCAAAGGAGGTGTTGGCTTTGGGAATGACCAGTGAGATATACCTGCTGGAGCGCAGACTACGGGTGGGTGCTGCTATGGTGACCAATGAGCTAAGATAAGGCGGGGATTTGCCTAGCAGTGATTTATAGATGGCCTGGAGCCAGTGGGTTTGACGACGAACATGTAGTGAGGACCAGCCAACAAGAGCGTACAGGTCACAGTGGTGGGTAGTGTATGGGGCTTTGGAGACAAAACGGATGGCACTGTGATAGACTACATCCAATTTGCTGAGTAGAGTGTTGGAGGCTATTTTGTAAATGACATCGCCGAAGTCAAGGATCGGTAGGATAGTCAGTTTTACGAGGGCATGTTTGGCAGCATGAGTGAAGGAGGCTTTGTTGCGAAATAGGAAGCCGATTCTAGATTTAACTTTGGATTGGAGATTCTTTATGTGAGTCTGGAAGTTGAGTTTACAGTCTAACCAGACACCTAGGTATTTGTAGTTGTCCACATACTCTAGGTCAGACCCGTCGAGAGTGGTGATTCTAGTCGGGTGGGCGGGTGCCAGCAGCGTTCGATTGAAAAGCATGCATTTAGTTTTACTAGTGTTTAAGAGCAGTTGGAGGCTACTGAAGGATTGTTGTATGGCATTGAAGCTCGTTTGGAGGTTTGTTAACACAGTGTCCAATGAAGGGCCAGATGTATATAAAATGGTGTCGTCTGCGTAGAGGTGGATCTGAGAGTCACCAGCAGCAAGAGCGACATCATTGATATACACGGAGAAAAGTGTCGGCCCAAGAATTGAACCCTGTGGCACCCCCATAGAGACTGCCATAGGTCCAGACAACAGACCCTCCGATTTGACACACTGAACTCTATCTGAGAAGTAGTTGGTGAACCAGGCGAGGCAGTCATTTGAGAAACCAAGGCTATTTAGTCTGCCAATAAGAATGCGGTGGTTGACAGAGTCGACAGAACCAGGCTAATCTACATCAAGTCCTGGAGGAGATGTCATTGGGGCATTCAGAACCAGGATAATCTACATCAAGTCCTGGAGGAGATGTCATTGATCTTGAAGACAGCCTTTTATAATCAGGACTAGTCCAACAGTAAACCATGTCGACTGGCCCTCAAGCCATTGGTTTGTACCTCTCATGTTTACTTACTAGTTGAATGGGTTTCAGGGATGTATTCATCTGAAAGAAACAAAAAGAGGTTATAATCACTAAATAGCCTCTGTCAGAAGATAACAGAGTTATGATTGACATATTCTCCTACCTGTTGGTACCATATCTCTCCATACTGTCCTCTCATCATCCCCGATTAACTCCATCTCAATGTCAACCCCTGTGTTTCTCATAACCATCTTACAACAGCTTGGTGTGGTGCCTGCAGGTAACAGCTGAATCTTCTGTAGAAGGTCATATGGTGCAACGATTGAGACGACAGAGAGAGAGAGAAAGAAATAGAATGATATTCCAGTTATTAATATATAATATGACAGATTCATGTTGCGTGTATGACTGGTGAGGTGAGGAGGTGAGCAGGTGAGGAGCTTGGAGTCGGGTAAGCTTGGCTTTATACATAGCTTGGGCTTTGTCGAGTAAGGCTTAAACTATGTATTTAGATTGTAGTTAGGTATTGTAGGTAGGTATCGTGGGTTGTTGTAGGTAGTTATTGTATGTAATTATTGTAGGTTAGTGTTGTATTCGGCGGTGCCAGGTGTAGCACGAAGCTAGCTAGCTAGCTAACTCACCACCTGGACTAGCTGGCGAGTAGCTATTAGCAACGGTATAGTTGTTTCACGCCTGAGAGTGCCTGTAATTACGCCAGCTGGCTGCCTACAATAATTACATACAATAATTGCCTACCGTTCAGCTGTTTTCTAACCTCATTGTCTGAACCGTTAACGTTAGGCAGCAAGTGGCTACTGTGCTTGAAAATTAGCAAGCTTGTTGCAACCTGGATAGCTACTTGTAAACAATAGCTGGAACGACCGAGCGAACAGACGCGAACTGGCTGAGTCAATTCAGTGGCTAGCTTTGCACTTGGCTAGCTAACAGTAGCTGCTAGGGGTAAGTCATAACCTACACTTGTGTTTTGTTTTTTTACATATTGATAGCCCGAGTCGCTCAAGGAATTCGGGACATGGGTGACTAGTTAACGTTAGTTTGGCTCTCTCTGTGTGTTTGTGCCGTGAAAGGAGGGGTTCTTCTTTGTCTGAAAGCAATGGCTAGCTAGTTTGCTAACTATTCTAGCTAACTAACTGGCTGAATAAGTTGACGACGGACTCGCTCAAGCTGTCGGGACTAACCCACAACGTTAGACACGGACGATCTGCTTGTGTGTTGATACACTGGTGGTTGTTGTGGCTGAGTATTGGCGCTAAACCCTGCTGTTGGAGACCGGCATGCTAGCTGGCTGTGGCGTCTTATGACGAGGTGCCCGGACGTTTTTCACGGAATAATACTGCACCTAGTTAGCTAGCTGAATAAACTAGGTTAGTCTATTCCTAGAAAACATTGAACCGCTGTAGTTTACAACAATTATAGTTTCTGAGGTGGAAGTTGGGAGAGTTATATTTGGGAGTTGTGGTGAGGGAGGCTCCGCTCTCTCCTTTCCCAGATGTTTAGTTCATTTTATTCCGATCTCCTCTGCATTATTGTAGCCATCTGCTGCAGCCTATCAACTATGCCTCTGCCTATCCCTGTTCTCTCCTCTCCGCACAGGCTACACAAACGCCTCACACCGCGTGGCTGCTGCCTCTCTAACCTGGTGGTCCCTGCACGCACGACTCCACGTGGAGTTCCAGGTCTCAGGCAGCCTCTGGAACTGCCGTTCTGCTGCCAACAAGGCAGACTTCATCCCAGCCTATGCTACCCTCCAGTCCCTCGACTTCCTGGCGCTGACGGAAACATGGATTACCACTGAAAACACTGCTACTCCTGCTGCTCTCTCCTCTTCTGACCATGTGTTCTCGCATTCCCCGAGAGCATCTGGTCAGCGGGGTGGTGGCACAGGAATCCTCATCTCTCCCAAGTGGACATTCTCAATTTTTCCCCTGACCCATCTGTCTATCTCCTCATTTGAATTCCATGCTGTCACAGTCACTAGCCCATTTAAGCTTAATATCCTTGTCATCTATCGCCCTCCAGGTTCCCTTGGAGAGTTCATCAATGAGCTTGACGCCTTGATAAGTTCCTTTCCTGAGGATGGCTCACCCTCACAGTTCTGGGGGATTTCAACCTCCCTACGTCTACATTTGACTCATTTCTCTCTGCCTCCTTCTTTCCACTCCTCTCCTCTTTTGACCTCACCCTCTCACCGTCCCCCCTACTTACAAGGCAGGCAATACGCTTGACCTCATCTTTACTAGATGCTGTTCTTCTACTAATCTCACTGCAACTCCCCTCCAAGTCTCCGACCACTACTTTGTATCCTTTTCTCTCTCCCTCTCCTCCAACACTACTCACTCTGCCCCTACACAGATGGTAATGCGCCGTCGCAACCTTCGCTCTCTCTCTCTCGCTACTCTCTCCTCTTCCATCCTATCATCTCTTCCCTCTGCTCAATCCTTCTCCCTCCAATCTCCTGATTCTGCCTCCTCAACCCTCCTCTCCTCCCTTTCTGCATCCTTTGACTCTCTATGTCCCCTATCCTCCCGGCCGGCTCGGTCCTCCCCTCCAGCTCCGTTGCTTGATGACTCATTGCGAGCTCACAGAACAGAGCTCCGGGCAGCTGAGCGGAAATGGAAGAAAACTAGACTCCCTGCAGACCTGGCATATTTTCACTCCCTCCTCTCTACATTTTCTTCATCTGTTTCTGCTGCTAAGGCCACTTTCTACCACTCTAAATTCCAAGCATCCGCCTCTAACCCTAGGAAGCTCTTTGCCACATTCTCCTCCCTGCTGAATCCCCCCCTCCTCCCTCTCTGTGGATGACTTCGTCAACCATTTTGAAAAGAAGGTTGACGACATCCGATCCTCGTTTGTTAAGTCAAATGACACTGCTGGTCCTGCTCACACTGCCCTACCCTATGCTTTGACTTCTTTCTCCCTCTCTCTCCAGATAAAATCTTGCGACTTGTGACGGCAGGCCGCCCAACAACCTGCCCGCTTGACCCTATCCCCTCCTCTCTTCTCCAGACCATCTCCGGTGACCTTCTCCCTTACCTCACCTCGCTGATCAACTCATCCTTGACCGCTGGCTATGTCCCTTCCGTCTTCAAGAGAGCGAGAGTTGCACCCCTTCTCAAAACCAACACTCGATCCCTCTGATGTCAACAACTACAGACCATTATCCCTTCTTTCTTTTCTCTCCAAAACTATTGAGCGTGCCGTCTTTAGCCAACTCTCTTGCTATCTCTCTCAGAATGACCTTCTTGATCCAAACCAGTCAGGTTTCAAGACTGGTCATTCAACTGAGACTGCTCTTCTCTGTGTCACAGAGGCTCTCCGCACTGCTAAAGCTAACTCTCTCTCCTCTGCTCTTGTCCTTCTAGACCTGTCTGCTGCCTTTGATACTGTGAACATTCAGATCCTCCTCTCCACCCTCTCCGAGCTGGGCATCTCCGGCGCGGCTCACTCTTGGATTGCGTCCTACCTGACCGGTCGCTCCTATCAAGTGGCGTGGCGAGAAGCTGTCTCCGCACCACGTGCTCTCACCACTGGTGTCCCCCAGGGCTCAGTTCTAGGCCCTCTCCTATTCTCGCTATACACCAAGTCACTTGGCTCTGTCATATCCTCACATGGCCTCTCCTATCATTGCTACGCTGACGACACACAACTAATCTTCTCCTTTCCCCTTCTGATAACCAGGTGGCGAATCGCATCTCTGCATGTCTGGCAGACATATCAGTATGGATGACGGATCACCACCTCAAGCTGAACCTCGGCAAGACGGAGCTGCTCTTCCTCCCGGGAAGGACTGCCCGTTCCATGATCTCGCCATCACGGTTGACAACTCCGTTGTGTCCTCCTCCCAGAGTGCGAAGAGCCTTGGCGTGACCCTGGACAACACCCTGTCGTTCTCCGCTAACATCAAGGCGGTGACCCGATCCTGTAGGTTCATGCTCTACAACATTCGGAGAGTACGACTCTGCCTTACACAGGAAGCGGCACAGGTCCTAATCCAGGCACTTGTCATCTCCCGTCTGGATTACTGCAACTCGCTGTTGGCTGGGCTCCCTGCCTGTGCCATTAAACCCCTACAACTCATCCAGAATGCCGCAGCCTGTATGGTGTTCAACCTTCCCAAGTTCTCTCCCGTCACCCCGCTCCTCCGCACACTCCACTGGCTTCCAGTTGAAGCTCGCATCTGCTACAAGACCATGGTGCTTGCCTACGGAGCTGTGAGGGGAACGGCACCTCCGTACCTTCAGGCTCTGATCAGTCCCTACACCCAAACGAGGGCACTGCGTTCATCCACCTCTGGCCTGCTGGCTCCCCATTTCTGCGGAAGCATAGTTCCCGCTCAGCCCAGTCAAAACTGTTCGCTGCTCTGGCACCCCAATGGTGGAACAAGCTCCCTCACGACGCCAGGACAGCGGAGTCAATCACCACCTTCCGGAGACATTTGAAACCCCATCCCAAGGAATACCTGGGATAGGATAAAGTAATCCTTCTACCCCCCACCTTTACTCCAACCCCCCCCACCCCCAAAAAAAAAAAAAAAATACAAATAAAAACATTGTAAAGTGGTTATCCCACTGGCTATAAGGTGAATGCACCTATTTGTAAGTCGCTCTGGATAAGAGCGTCTGCTAAATGAAGTAAATGTAAATGTAAATGTTAGCCTGCTAAAACTGCACCTCTGGATTGATGGAGGAGGAATGGCGATTCTTGACTGCAAACCAACTGTTCAGCTTTAAGGACCCGTTTGGACTTGACAGGACCAATTCTGAATATCCTTGGGACACCTGATGTTTCTCCCGGTCCCGAACAGCCTACAAAATGAGCAGTGTAGTAGTCAGTCTGAACAATGTAATCTAATAATTCACACAACATGCAGCTCACTGAGCAATCCTTTTTTGTCAACATCAAAAAAAATTGTACACTATTTATATTTATTTTACCCTTATTTTACCAGGTAATTGACTGAGAAGAGAGTCTATTTTACAGCAACGACCTCGGGAAGTGTTACAGGGGAAAGGGGATGAATGAGCCAATTGGAAGCTGGGGATGATTAGGTGGCCATGATGGTATGAGGGCCAGATAGTGAATTTAGCCAGGACACCGGGGTTAACACCCCTACTCTTATGATAAGTGCCATGGGATCTTTAGTGTTCACAGAGAGTCAGGAAACATGTTTAACGTCCCATGCGAAAGACAGCACACTACTCAGGGCAATATCCCCTTCACTGCCCCGGGCATTGGGTTCTCCTTCGAACAGAGAGAAGAGTGCCGTCTACTGGCTCTTCAAATGAATGAGACAGAAATAGATTTCTCACAGAGCTGCATGTTGTCTTTGTAATCTATAGATTTTCAACAAACTATCAGCTTTCCTTTAGTAAGTTTCAACATACTGTTGTCACTTCAATGATGGTGCCTCACCTCTTTCTGACTGGAGTTTCTGAGGAGCATGTACAGCCGTGAAATTACTGTTGCCTTT